>NW_027103528.1:1908967-1911089 GCF_902728285.1 Clytia hemisphaerica | reverse complement strand
TGTGATTTTTTTGTGATTTTTTGATTTTTCTGTGATTTTTTTGTGATTTTTTGATTTTTTTTTTATTTTTTTGTGATTTTTTGATTTTTTTGTGATTTTTTTGTGATTTCTGATTTTTTGCATGATTTTTTTGTGATTTTTCTAAGAAGTGTACGAGATTTTTTCGAGTAATTTACCCCTCGGGCTAATCTGCCACCTTCGCTCAAAACTTTTACGCAAAGGGCCCCCAGCGGTTTGAGTGAATGCGTGAACAGTGCGTGAAAATATTTAAAAAGCTGCGTAAATGCGTGAATAGACCTTAGAGTTTTTTGATTTTTCTAAAAAAGCGATGAATTGTGGGATTGTTTCGAGTGTGTTACAATAGAAATCTCTTAGGAATTCCTCAATGGAATTCTATTGTAATACAATCGAAACAATCCCACAATGCATCGTTTTTTTAGAAAAATCAAAAACTCCGATAAGGTCTATTGGAAAACTTTGCGTGAACAGAGTTTGCGTGAATTTCGTGAATTTGGAGATAACAATCTGCTCGGGAATGCCCGTCTTATTTCTTATGAGATGGACAAAATAATAAATAGTGAAAATTAGAATATTAAGAACATTTTTAAGCTTAAACTCAAAGAGCTAGAAACATCCGAAGGCTTCGTAAAATTTGGACGTTCTTAAAAACAACCATATATGCCTTTAAAAAGTTTTATGAGGAAATTGGCCAAAAAATAAAGCATATGCCAAAATACCACCATCATTGAATTTTGCAATTTGTTCTGAACCTAAAAATGTAATTTTTTAGATTGATTACTAATGATTACCTAGAAAAAACTTTTACAGAAATAAAAAACATTTTCTTGAGGTGTATTACATGCTAGATTTAAGCTGGGCTTTGATTCTAGCCTAAGAATACCACAATAATATTTAAGGTTGATTTTTCTCAAAAGTTTAGAATATTCGTGATAAAATGGAAAAAACACCATTCTTATAAAAAAAAGCGTGTAATTAAGTTAGTCAGGTTTAATTTCTAAAAGATGAAGAATTGTCAGATCATTTGATAATCTATTTAAATTAAGTATCGGCACGCAATGTTTCCTCCCGCGGAGAAAATACTTAAATAACCAACATACTTAGTCGAGACAAGCTTAGCGTAATCATTTTTTCTTATCAATAGCATACCGAGTTGGTTCAAAAAATGTCAGTTCAACGCTCGTCTTGCAAACGTTGGCAATATACTTGCATCTTTAGAATTGCACTTGAAGTAAAGACAAAGATCAAACAAAGCCATTATTACAAATATAATCCAAAAACATTCAAAAATACACTGACCACCTCACTCGGGTGAAACAAGGCATGTCCCAAATATATTTTGCGTGACGCACACCGCTTCCCATTATTCATTAACTTTCATATATAGCTCAAAAGAATCGTATCAACGAGAGGATTTTGAAAAGTGCTGGGTCAAAAATTTACATCAAGCCAATCTCAAGATATCGGCCAAAAACTGATTTTGACGTTATAAAATACATCGAAAAAACACGTCAAAAAGACAATTTAAATGACGTCATTATTAAAAAAAAGCTCAGGATCTGAGGATCCAAAAGTTCAAAAATAGTCCAATAAGACTCAGAATATAGCCTGGAAGTCTGCCAACCCCTCCCAAATTGAAATATTCGATAAAATTAAAAAGACAGCCAAAAATCGACTTTCTCGCCAGAACTTTAAATCTTGAAAAACGTTAAAATAACCAAAATTCTCAATATATTATGACCTTAATTGTACAAAAGATGTCACGGAACCCCAGGCTTGGCCCCTACTATAAAGTGCACTTTGGGAAGCTTGTAAAATATACCCTTAAGGGCCCCACTTACGGTAATTTATACAATTTTTCATCATTATCTTTGCAGAACGCTCGTAATGCTCTATTGTTCCCATACCTCATCAAGAAAAAGATCAAGCGATGTGGAACGGTCACACAGTCGAAAAATTACAACCAAGGCGTTGCTAAGAATCGTAAAAGAAGATTTATCCCGCAAGGAACTGCTTGGAATAAAAAGGTTAGCCAGTTAGACCTAAATTAAGGTAAAGTTTGATTAACCTTAATCTTTTTACTATCTATTAATGAAAGCATGTC